>NC_084744.1:15826768-15839268 GCF_033978785.1 Entelurus aequoreus | reverse complement strand
TAAAGACAACTTCAGATTGTTTTCTTTGTTTAAAAATAGAACAAGCACATTCTGAAAATTTACAAATCAAAATGTTGTTGTTTTTTTTACACTTACATGTTGCAGTTAATAGTATTCTACCTTTATTTGTCGTTATTTATATTTTTGAATAAATTATGTGATAATGTTCATCAGTCAACTTATTGGTGTTAATTTGCAATCTATCAAGATAAAAAAAATTAGGGAACACTTTAGTATGAGGAACATATTCACCATTAATTAGTTGCTTATTAAAGTAACAAAGACTTAATTTAGAGTTATTTGGACACTAGGGGAACATATAAGGGTTAGGGTTACTAATAAGCAATAATTCTGAGGTTATTGAGGGAAGACTCTAAGTTAATGGCTTACTGGTTGTATAATAAGGCCATTCAGAATAAGGCATTAATAAGTACTTAATAATGACCAATTAAGAGCCAATATGATACTAATTTGCATGTTAATAAGCAACTAATTAATGGTGAATATGTGTTCCCCATACTAAAGTGTTACCAAAAATTATATAAAAATCTAATTACAGTATGTTATTTATGTAGTTTGCTTATTTTCCTCGACTGGTGCACTGACATCATGTGGTTTATTTTTGTTTACATATGTAGCATCATCTACAAAGGTACAAATAATTGCTATTGCAACATCTAGTGGACACATTTAGAACAGCAGTTTCTTTCATTTAAAAATTTCGGCTCATTTTATTACTTAAAACCTGTTCGCGGGCCTGATCCGGCACGCAGGCCATACGTTTGACACCCCCGCTCTAAAGTGTGTGACCTCTCACCAGGGGGAAGTCATCAGGGTCAATCCACACAATGCTGAGCTCAGGAAGGTGCGTGTTATCTCTTGCCACCTCCTTCAGGATCTCCAGGAACTCAAAACCATCTGAAAGGAAGTGCAAAGGTTTTACACTAGAAGTATATAGCACAGCACCGAGAGAACCAATGTTGTAATTGCGTTAATGAGTTAATAGCGCTCATCATTTTGGTGTAAACAACCGTGCAGCAAGGGTGACAACAGCTGACATGCAACATTTTCAAGCGCGTGCAGAGGTAGATAAAGTTGTTGGATGTTGACCACTCATCATGCTTCAAATGCAGCTATCTTGTGGAGTCAGCATGTTGTAGATTGAAGCAGGGACGTGGGACCAAATTCTTGGCCCCCTTTACACACTTGATATGGTTACATGCACTCAAAAATAAACTAATGCATGGATTTAGTTAAACCCAGCTTTTTAAAAACACATGTAAAAACCTTAGTTAGGTTTTTGACTTTAAAAAAATGTCATTAACATACACCATATTGCCAAAAGTATTTGGCCACCCATCTAAATGATCAGAATCAGGTGTCCTAATCACTTGGCCACAGGTGTATAAAATCAAGCACTTATGCATGGAGACTGTTTCTACAAACATTTGTGATCGAATGGGCCACTCTCAGTGATTTCCAGCGTGGAACTGTCATAGGATGCCACCTGTGCAACAAATCCAGCCGTGAAATTTCCTCGCTCCTAAATATTCCAAAGTCAACTGTCGGCTTTATTATAAGAAAATGGAAGAGTTTGGGAATAACAGCAACTCAGCCACCAAGTGGTAGGCCACGTAAACTGACAGAGAGGGGTCAGCGGATGCTGAAGCGCATAGTGCAAAGAGGTCGGCGACTTTCTGCACAGTCAGTTGCTACAGAGCTCCAAACTTCATGTGACCTTCCAATTAGCCCACGTACATGGAATGGGTTTCTATGGCCGAGCAGCTGTATCTAAGCCATACATCACCAAGTCCAATGCAAAGCGTTGGATGCAGTGGTGTAAAGCACGTCCCCACTGGACTCTAGAGCAGTGGAGATGCCTTCTCTGGAGTGATGAATCACACTTTTCCATCTGGCAATCTGATGGACGAGTCTGGGTTTGGAGGTTGCCAGGAGAACGGTACATTTCGGACTGCATTGTGCCGAGTGTGAAATTTGGTGGAGGAGGAATTATGGTGTGGGGTTGTTTTTCAGGAATTGGGCTCGGTCCCTTATTTCCAGTGAAAGGAACTTTGAATGCTCCAGGATACCAAAACATTTTGGACAATTCCATGCTCCCAACCTTGTGGGAACAGTTTGGAGCGGGCCCCTTCCTCTTCCAACATGACTGTGCACCAGTGCACAAAGCAAGGTCCATAAAGACATGGCTGACAGAGTCTGGTGTGGATGAACTTGACTGGCCTGCACAGAGTCCAGACCTGAACCCCATAGAACACCTTTGGGATGAATTAGAACGGAGACTGAGAGCCAGGCCTTCTCGACCAACAACAGTGTGTGACCTCACCAATGCGCTTTTGGAAGAATGATCGAAAATTCCTATAAACACTTTCTGCAACCTTGTGGACAGCCTTCCCAGAATAGTTGAAGCTGTATAAACTGCAAAAGGTGGACCGACATCATATTGAACCCTATGGGTTAGGAATGGGATGGCACTTCATGTTCATATGTGAGTCAAGGCATGTGACCAAATACTTTTGGCAATACAGTGTATCTAGAACATATCCAAATAAAAAAAAGTTCCATCAAAATCAATATAAAGTAGCCGGAATCTTAATTTAAATATAGCATTTCATTACTTACTTAAATATGGTTATACATCTGTCAAGTTTTTATTTGCTTCTGAGTGTCAATTATAGATTAATTAGCAGATTCACATACAACTATCATCAGTGGGTAATATGAGTCATAAAAATACGTAATTGTTATTATGATTATCTTGTTATTAGTGCATCTCCTGGGGGGTTTAAGTCTTCCCTTGCCTTTAAAACCCAGTGGCGCCTCTTTTCAAATAACTTTAATGGAGGAACCATGAACACACAGCAGTTATGTGGAGAGGTGGGAATCTTTGAGACTACAATTCGATTATTTGTTTTTTAATGATGTATAAGCATTATATTGTATTATATATTGTTAATATTGTGTACACTATTATATATCATAAATGTATTATATTTAAATATTATTGGCTACTGTACATAACTTTCTTCTGTATACTGCAACAGATATATTATTGTTCAACTATAATGTTATATTTATTTATCTTAATATGTATCAATTAATTTGTATACCGTATTTCCTTGAATTGGCGCCGGGAATATAGTATTCGCCTGCCTAGAATTACAGCCGGGTCAAACTCGTTTCGCAAAATAATTAGCGCATGCTTGGCACTTCCGCCGGGTCAAATATGAGTCATTAAATGACTCCCGCCTCCAGGTGGTAGAGGGCGCTAGTGATCCTTCTTGCGACTACCAGTACTGCAGGAGACAGGTACTGCAGAAGAAGACAACAAGCAGCAAGCATGCAGCAATTGTTTGCTTGCACTTTTAACATGGAGGATTACATATCTAAAATAAAACCGTTTTCTAAACTGGACTTTCAATCGAAGCAGGAGGTAATAATTAGAGGAATATCTCCAGAGACTTTTAAAATTGAAGAAAGATGAGAAAGACTGCCTTTGATCAGAAGCAGCTGCACATGGACCCATCTACAAGTAAAGGTAAGATCATAATAACGTTTTTTTTATTAAATGTGTTTTTAATGATAAGGTATGCGCCGGAGTGAGAAGAGGTTTTAAAATAATTAGAGCATGCTTGCTCATTCCGCATGGTTTTGGTAACCGCAGGAGTGAGAAGAGGTTTTAAATTAATTAGCGCCCCTGCGGCTATTCAAGGAAATACGGTATTTGATGTTTTTTGTAACTTACAAATTCAGATGACAGACTATTAAATCTACAACATTTTCAAAAGCCCTTGGCCCCAATGACGATTTTATATATATATATATATATATATATATATATATATATATATATATATATATATATATATATATATATATATATTACACACACACACTATTGTTCTGTTACAACTAAAAGTTGTAAACTCATGTTGTTGAAGTGTGTTATGCTTATTACTTTTTATTCAATTAACATTATTACATGTGTATTAGTCGCCATCATGTGGTCAGGACAGTTACTACATCTTTGAGAAGTGTGTACTTTGAATTGATTGATTGAAGCTTGTATTAGCAGATTGCACAGTACAGTACATATTCTGTACAATTGACCACTAAATGGTAACACCCGAATAAGTTTTTCAACTTGTTTAAGTCGTAAATCAAACTTTATTGACCAGAAGTTGCATAAGCCAAGCAGAGAAATTTACGGTGCCAGCATGTACTTTATGGTGGTTATTTTCGAAGAAATACTGCATATGTCTTTTGTTTAAGGTTGCATCGCCGGTATGTATCATACATTTGCATAACATACAGTATATATATATATTGACGGTATTGTTTGTCGTTTTAATTTCATCCTTTTTATTGTCAATAAACCTGCTGACAACGCTCATCGGCCTCCAGAGTCGTGACGTAAGAAAGGTGTTAAACAGCCCTTGCATCAGACATGCACCCCCTAACGGCACAACTTTATTGCCAAAAGTATTTGGCCACCTGACGACTCACATATGAACTTGAAATGCCATCCAATTCCTAACCCATAGGGTCCAATATGATGTGGGTCCACCTTTTGCAGCTATTACAGCTTCAACTCTTCTGGGAAGGCTGTCCACAAGGTTGCGGAGTTTGTTTATAGGAATTTTCCACCATTCTTCCAAAAGCACATTGGTGAGGTCACACACTGATGTTGGTCGAGAAGGCCTGGCTCTCAGTCTCCGTTCTAATTCAGGTCAGGACTCTGTGCAGGCCAGTCAAGTTCATCCACACCAGACTCTGTCATCCATGTCTTTATGGACCTTGCTTTGTGCACTGGTGCACAGTCACTGAGCTCCTGAGAGCGGCCCATTCTTTCACAAATCTTTGTAGAAACAGTCTCCGTGCCTAAGTGATTAGGACACCTGATTCTGATTATTTGGATGGGTGGCCAAATACTTTTAGCAATATAGTGTACACACACACACACATACGGCCAGACTTTTTTAACCCTATGCGGCCCACGAGTCACAAGGTTTGGGGACCCCTGGTATAAACAGTATTGTAACTGCACTACTCAGCGTAGAGTAACATATATCTAAAACACCAACTAAACCTATAATTTATATTTACGTCCTAAGAATGACGTTCATCAATGTGTTCTATGAGTACAAAGGCAAGAGTGGAACAACAAGGGTTGACTTACCTGGATCCTCCTCCTCTGCAAAAGCCACGATGTGGATGCCTTCAATGTCGTCCTCCTGAAAACCACCCAAAGATGTGAGAATGTAGGGAAAATAGGGAATTCTAAAAAAAAAAGTTCTTGTTTCCAGGCTGACTTACCCAGGTTTCAAACATGTCCTCTGCACGCAACTTTCTCAGAGTTGGCCTAACGGCACACGATAAAAAAAACAAAAAACCGTGTGAGCTGCACAACAATACAGTTTATTTTGCACCTAATATTTGCACCGTACGCTAATAAACACACATTTCAAAATACAGTATACATATTTATATATCCTATGTGTATGATATTACTCTGACTAATAGTTGTAATTTCAACTAAAACTGGGAACATTCTGAATGATTCTAAATACTAGTATTGGGACAAAAAAAGAATAAAAGATAAAAAGAAATCAATAAAAATTATTATAAAGAAAGACAAACTTAAATTGGTACAAACAATATAATAATTGTATTTTCGCTATTTTTAGTTTAGGTTTTTTTGTGCATTTATCTTGTGTTTTTTCTTAACTGTGCAAGTTTTTCAAAAATATTCTTAGAAATAATTATAGTATGTTATATTAAAACTATAGTTTTAAAAAGTAATAAATTAGAGTGAGTACACCTTTATTTATTTTTTAAAAATAAACATTTTAACTTTTACTACTTGTTTTTACTACAAATGTTTCTCAAAAATGGAGAGCATTGCAAATAATACAAAATAGTAACATAGTGAACAAATACATCACAAATAAATATATCCATCCATTAGTTCATGTGAGTGTGAGAAATATAATTGACAAAAATATAAATAAGCATTTTTTTTTAAATTAAGAAATAACATAAAATACATTGAAATACAATATGTATTTTATGCATGAATTTTAACTTCAATATTTAATCGAGATTTTTTTTTTTTTGCTATAATTCAGAAAATGTAATAGTTCCATTTTATTGTGTAGTCATTTTATTTCAGACCCAGGGGGATCCATATCACAAAAGAAAAAACATACAACCAGAAATAAAATAAATTATAACAATTGTATTTTTGCTCTTTTAGTTTCTGATTTACTTTTCTTTCTTGTACATTTATCCTGTTTTTTCTTAAATGTGCAAGTTTTGTTTTTTTATATATATTCTTAGAAATAATTATAGTATGTTGTTTTAAAATGATAGTTGTAAAAAGTAATAAATAAGAGTGAACACCTTTATTTATTTTTTAAAGTAAAAATGTTAACTTTTACAACTTGTTTTTCCTTTCTCAAAAATGGAGAGCATTGCAAATAATACAAAATAATAACATAGTGAACAAATACATCACAAATAAATATATCCATCCATTAATTCATGTGAGTGTGAGAAATATAATTGACGAAAATACAAATATGCATTTTTTTTTTAAATTAAGAAATAACATAACATACATTGAAATACAATATGTATTTTATGCATGAATTTTAACTTCAATATTTAATCGAGATTTTTTTTTTTTTGCTATAATTCAGAAAATGTAATAGTTCCATTATATTGTGTAGTCATTTTATTTCAGACCCAGGGGGATCCATATCACAAAAGAAAAAACATACAACCAGAAATAAAATAAATTATAACAATTGTATTTTTGCTCTTTTAGTTTCTGATTTACTTTTCTTTCTTATACATTTATCCTGTTTTTTCTTAAATGTGCAAGTTTAGTTTTTTTATATATATTCTTAGAAATAATTATAGTATGTTGTATTAAAATGATAGTTTTAAAAAGTAATAAATAAGAGTGAACACCTTTATTTATTTTTTAAAGTAAAAATGTTAACTTTTACAACTTGTTTTTCCTACAAATGTTTCTCAAAAATGGAGAGCATTGCAAATAATACAAAATAGTAACATAGTGAACAAATACATCACAAATAAATATATCCATCCATTAATTAATGTGAGTGTGAGAAATATAATTGACAAAAATATAAATAAGCATTTTTTTTTTAATTAGGAAATAACATAAAATACATTGAAATACAATATGTATTTTATGCATGAATTTTAACTTCAATATTTAATCGAGATTTTTTTTTTTTTGCTATAATTCAGAAAATGTAATAGTTCCATTATATTGTGTAGTCATTTTATTTCAGACCCAGGGGGATCCATATCACAAAACAAAAAACATACAACCAGAAATAAAATAAATTATAACAATTGTATTTTTGCTCTTTTAGTTTCTGATTTACTTTTCTTTCTTGTACATTTATCCTGTTTTTTCTTAAATGTGCAAGTTTTGTTTTTTTATATATATTCTTAGAAATAATTATAGTATGTTGTATTAAAATGATAGTTTTAAAAAGTAATAAATAAGAGTGAACACCTTTATTTATTTTTTAAAGTAAAAATGTTAACTTTTACAACTTGTTTTTCCTACAAATGTTTCTCAAAAATGGAGAGCATTGCAAATAATACAAAATAGTAACATAGTGAACAAATACATCACAAATAAATATATCCATCCATTAATTCATGTGAGTGTGAGAAATATAATTGACAAAAATATAAATAAGCTTTTTTTTTTAAAATTAAGAAATAACATAAAATACATTGAAATACAATATGTATTTTATGCATGAATTTTAACTTCAATATTTAATCGAGATTTTTTTTTTTTGCTATAATTCAGAAAATGTAATAGTTCCATTATATTGTGTAGTAATTTTATTTCAGACCCAGGGGGATCCATATCACAAAAGAAAAAACATACAACCAGAAATAAAATAAATTATAACAATTGTATTTTTGCTCTTTTAGTTTCTGATTTACTTTTCTTTCTTGTACATTTATCCTGTTTTTTCTTAAATGTGCAAGTTTTGTTTTTTATATATATTCTTAGAAATAATTATAGTATGTTGTATTAAAATGATAGTTTTAAAAAGTAATAAATAAGAGTGAACACCTTTATTTATTTTTTAAAGTAAAAATGTTAACTTTTACAACTTGTTTTTCCTACAAATGTTTCTCAAAAATGGAGAGCATTGCAAATAATACAAACATATAGTGAACAAATACATCACAAATAAATATATCCATCCATTAATTCATGTGAGTGTGAGAAATATAATTGACAAAAATATAAATATGCATTTTTTTTTAAATTAAGAAATAACATTAAATACATTGAAATAAAATATTTTATGCATGAATTTTAATTTAAAAATGTAATCGAGATTTTTTTTTTTTTTGCTATAAATCAGAAAATCTAATAGTTCCATTATATTGTGTAGTCATTTTATTTCAGACCCAGGGGGGTCCATATCACAGAAGAAAAAACATACGATAAAACCCAAATAAAAGAAATACAAGCAGAAATAAAAAAAAAGGTGCATCTCATTGTAATCCCATTGGGTTGAGTTTTTTCTTGCCCTGATGTGGGATCTGAGCAGAGTATGTCGTTGTGGCTTGTGCAGCCCTTTGAGACACTCGTGATTTAGGGCTATATGAATAAACTTTGATTGATTGATTGATTGATAGATAAGGTATTTTGGAAAATCACAGCACTCACTTAACATCCAATGAGAAAACTCTAAGTTCACAAACGCTACGACTGGCTCAGCACTTGCAGGTCATGTCCTCACAATGTTTCTGATTGTTTACCGTTTGTGCTCGTTGATGAACTCCACCAGGTCCTCTTCAGAGTGAGGCTTTCCTGGGACGGTGACGGGCTCCTCCATGAAGGGCTCGTAGAAGTCCACCTCGTTCAATTTCAGGGTCAGCTCTTTGGCCACCTGAGAGCGTCAAATCATTGACTGTGAAAAGAACGAGATGGCAGCAGCTGCGACGGCATGCCTGCGCGCTCACTCACAGACTTGTCAAAGGTGGCAAAGAACTTAATGTGGGGTTGAAACTGCTCGGCGGCCTCCTTGAAGGCTTCGTAGTCTGAGGGCACAGAAGGGAAGAAGAGAATGTTATCTCACAGGCTGCCTCCATCACGCTTGTGCTTTCCGAGGCTGACATTTGCACGTCGGCGGGCGGAAATAGCTGAACTTTGTGCCGCGCTTATTGCTCCCACAGAAGGCCGGCTGCAGGTCACGGGCGCAAATGTGCAGCCTGGGACAGAAAGAGAAAAGGAGAGAGAGAGAGAGAGAGAGAGCAGCTGCATGGACGGGCGGGATAAAAATGGAGCTGTAAATCCGTGGAAATGAAAATGCACTCATGGGGGACGCTGGTGGCCTTTTAATTGAAAGGCAAATAGTGTAGACATACCAATGTTCTTGTTGTCAAAAATGATGTTAAAAACATGAATTCAGCAGCCTTGTGAATGCTTTATACCTAATAGAGAATCATGTTTTTCGAGATGTTCAGATGTAGAAATGAACATCTGATGCACTGCCCATGAACGGTCTATTTTTGATCTTTTTTCATATATTAGGGGCACCAGATTATAGGGCGCATTAAAGGAGTCATATATATTTATTTTTTTTCTAAATTGAAAACACTTCCTTGTGGTCTGCATCCATGTTTTTCAACCTTTTCTGAGCCAAGGCACATTTTTTTCATTGAAAAAATTCTGAGGCACACCACCAGCAGAACACATAAAAAAATCTTTACTCAGTAGCCAATATTGACAATAAAAAGTTCTCGCAATTGTTGGATATGAATTTAAACCATAACCAACCATGCATCACTATAGCTCTTGTCTCAAAGTAGGTGTATTGTCACGACCTGTCACATCACGCCGTGACTTATTTTGAGTTTTTTGGTGTTTTCCTGTGTGTAGTGTTTTAGAAGTCTCCGTTCTAAAACATTGTCCTTTACAATTCTAAAAGCTTTTTACAAAAATCTACTACTCTGCTTGCATGTCAGCAATCGTGAATCGAATCATGACCCCAAGAATCGATATTGAATCGAATCATGGGACACCCAAAGATTCACAGCCCTAGTTTTTAGTAAGTGTCAAAAAGTCGGTATTTTTTATGTCTAAAAGTCAGGATTTTTATGTCAAAAAGTCACTATTTTTTCTAAGTGTCAAAAAATCAGGATTTTTTTTCTAAGTGTCAAAAAAATCTGGATTTTTTTCTAAGTGTCAAAAAATCAGGATTTTTCTGTCAAAAAGTCAGAATTTTTTCTAAATAGTCAAAAAAATCGGGACTTTTTCTTAGTGTACAAAAATTGGGATTTTTTCTAAGTGTAAAAAAAATTGGGATTTTTCTAAGTGTCAAAAAGTCAGGGGTTTTTCCAAGTGTCAGAAAGTCAACAAAAAGTCAACAACAAGATGGCGGCTAATCTTGGCGCTAATGTAGCTTCACCACGACAATCAAGTTGGCAAACTTTTGGCAGAACAATCTTTTGCTGAACTTTACCTTCAACTCCTGCCTCGTCAATAACATATCTCCACTTTGGTGTGAGCGATGTCAAAAGACGAGATGCGAGATGTACCACTACTGGCGCGCCATTTAATGCTAACAAAAAAAAACTGCTACTAGCAGCTGTCCTGACAATACTAAGTGGAGATGAACTCTCTTGCTGGACTTCATCTTTGACACCTGCAGCTCCACATTGGTGAGTCTTTGGAGTGAGCAAAGTGGAATGACAACACGGGACACGCAATGCTAACAAGACCAAATGCCAACAACACAGCTAATGATCGTAGCTGCGACTGTCAAATTGACCATTTTTTTACAGAACAGCTTACGCCTGTGGTTTCAGCACACGCATGCCCAGTTGTAATTTAGAGGAATTACCCAGGATGTGATAGCAATGATGTCTGGAAAATCCTCCGGGCTACCGGTGAGTACAGTAATCTACAGTAGAACACACTTAAGGCAACTATGCTGGATGGAGTGAGTACAAAGGTGACTCTATGGGTGTTTTTCATTTTAGAGGGATCTAGTTATGTAAAAAAAAAAATCATATTTAGAAGTTCGAAACAGTTTTTTTATGCTTTAACAAAATATTTGATTTACTAATGATAATCTTACTTCGTGGAAATCTGTTTACCAAAGTCAAGCCTGAAACCAATTAGTCATGATAAACAAGGAACGATTGTATAAGCAAATCTCAAAGTGGATTTTTTTCTTTTTATTTCAATAGCGTTCCTGTTCCTATCTCAAGGCTAAAAATGTTTTTTAAAAATTTTTTAAAAAACGTTACAGCAGTGCCAGTCAATTTTGGCAAAGGAATCTTCCTACTCACGCTCGGAGTCCTCTCCTTTGAAGTAACCTATGACCCGGATGTCCTCCTCCATCCTGTCAAAGGCCCTCAACTCCAGGGCGTTGTCGATCACCTCCACTGGCTCCTCCAATAGCTGCATGAGAGTAGTGCGTCATTTTCAGGTCCCATGAAAAACAAAAGGATCTTCTACTCCAGAGGTCGCCAACCCGTCGATCTTTGGGACCCTACCGGTCCATCGTGAAAATACAAGAAAAATAAATATGTGTCAATATGACATCAGTGTCACCCCTGCCCGGCGAGTGACCAACACTTGCCAACAGGCACGCATTTTAACCCCTGAACACACTTCACTCGCTCGTCTTGCAAATGTGCATGGCATGGCATGCACAAAAATCATTGAGTTGCAACAATGCATTAAGGCTGGTTGTTGCAACAAATTGGACGTTTTCTAGCACCCAGCATCAAACAAGTATTTTCTGAATCACGACCATCATCGCTTGCCTTCGACGGGAAGCTGACAAGCTAAATACTAGAATCCGTGCACGTTGCTCCAAAGTACAGATTTTGTGTTGATTTTTATATACAAAACTAGACTGTGGAGGGGGGCGTGGCCTGCCGCGGAACGGGGTGCGCCAGGACCGGCCTCGAAGACAGCGACAGGTGCGTAGATGGCCCAGGTGGGCCTTGTTATCGCCTTTATTAGCAGCAGCCGGGATGAGACAAGTAGTTGGAGTTGGAGGTGCTGCTGGGCGGAAGCAGGAGAGAAAGACAGTTTGCTGGAAAGCAAAAGCCTCTGGACATTTATGAAAATAAAACAGTGTTATACCCTGAATTCCGGGCTCTCCTGGCAGTGTGAGGTGGTCCGAAGAACCCACTAGAGGGCAACCTCTACATCGACATTTACATGTTCAAGCGCAGTTATATATGATGAAACAAGGTGGAGGCATAGGAAGGACTTCCTCGTTAAACCCCTCTTAATCAAACACAAAAAAAAACAATATAGTGTTGCCAATCAGGCTTCTCCCAGGTGCATGTCTTTGGAGGTGGGAGGAAGCCGGAGTACGCGGACGGAACCCACGCAGTCACGGAAAGAACATGCAAACTCCACCCATTGTTACGGTTGGGTCGCGGAT